>NW_027287887.1:0-41810 GCF_047511675.1 Marmota flaviventris
GCGGCTCTCCCAGCCAGCGGGCTCCAGGGGCTGTCAGGTGGCCAGGCAACACGTCCGGGATGGCAGGAAGGAAGACCTGCCAAGGATTCGTGAGGACTGTGGAGAAACCCTTCAGGGAGGACGCCCACCCAGGAGTCTACGCCCTGGACTGCGAGATGTGCTACACCACACACGGGCTGGAGCTGACGCGCGTCACGGTGGTGGACACCGAGATGCGGGTCGTCTACGACACCTTCGTCAAGCCCAACAACCGGATCGTCGACTACAACACCAGGTTTTCGGGGGTGACCCACGACCACCTGGCCCTCCTGCCGCACCAGGCTGCCCCACGTGCAGACTGCCCTGCTGAGCCTGTTCAGCGCCGACACCATCCTTATCGGACACAGCCTCCAGTGCGACCTGCTAGCCCTGAAGCTCATCCACCACTCCGTGGTGGACACGGCTGTGCTCTTCCCCCATCCCCGCGGCCTCCCCTACAAGTGCTCCTTGCGCAGCCTCGTGGCCCGCTACCTCAGCCGCAGCATCCAGACCAGCGCCAGCGGACACAGCCCTAGGGAGGACGCCAGCGCCTGCATGCACCTAGTGCTCTGGAAGTTGCGAGAAGATTCCGCCCACAAGGACACCCTCGGACCCCTGCCCTCCGTCTGACCCGCTCTCCTGCACCTCTTCTGGCCTGGCCTTGGACTCAGGCCTCCGCCGAAAACTGCAGGCAAACTCCAGAGCCAACCCCTCCACTTCCTCAAGACACGCGGGGACCGGCCCACGAGGAGACACAACCAAAAGCTCAGACTCACCCCTCGCTGCCCCTTTCCATTGATTCCCCCGTCCCACACCCCTGTCCACTCTGGATACTGCTCTCCACTGCAACTGGCTCCCAGCCAGGTGCCAGGGGCACACCCCACTGCTCCCCCCTCCACCGTGAACCCCCAGAGACCTGAAGGGCTTCTGCTCCTCTGTGTGGAATGCAGGGATGGAGAATGGGTGGAGGCTGGGCTGGGGCAGGCTTCTTGAGGCCGCCCTCCGGGTTGTGCTTTTGTACTTTGGGATGCTGTGTTGCTTGGAAAGGGAACCTGCCTGACGCTGTCCGCAGTCACCTCCCTCCAGCTGGGGGAGCAAGGCCTCACGGACGCCTTTCCTCCTGGGGCTGGGAACGTTCACCCCCGCCCCATGCCACCCCCGAGAAAGCGGGGTCTCGCCTCTGACAACCCACTGGAGCAGAGCTGAGGAAACACCGCTGCCTGTCCCAGAACTCTCTCATGAACCCACACCAGGAAACAGCTTGTCTTCCTCCTTCTTAGAGAAGCTCCTGGGAGGATTGCCCACAGGGACCTGGAGACCTCCTCGGCCTAGGAACCGCCACTCCCCGTCACAGGAGATCCCCGATCGCCCCAAGTGCCAATGAACTTTGGTTCCAAATGACTCGTGCCCATTTCTTTTCTTTTTTTTTTTTTTCAATAAAACCCCTCCACTTTCCTTGGTTCCCTCCCATCCCACCCGGCCCGGCCCGTGCCTATTTGTCCCGATTCGCTGTGTGATTTTGCAATCTCCAATACAGTTTGGTGGATGAGAAACTTGTCTCTCTGCTTCTGTTGGCATTTGACAGGGGATGGATGTGGGGGAGTCGGCCAGACTGGGAGTCAGCTAGGAGCCTCGGAGGCATAGGTGGCCGACAAAGGAGATTCTGCCCAGAGTGAGCCTGAGCCTCTCTGGTCTCTCAGGGACGGGGTTGCACTGGGGCTTCCAGAATTGGCCTCTCCAAGCCTACTTGGCCTCCTGCGACCTGGGCCAACCAAGCCAGCGAAGCCCTCAGCAGATGAGATCCCACACCCTCCACTTTCCGGAAGCCCCCAGAAACTGCCAGTCTCTGGGCTTGGTCTTCCCTCTCAGGGGGAGCTCTCTGGACCACCTCTGCCCCAGGGCAGGGACAGAAGAAATGGATGGGGAAGAGAAGTGTGGGAAAGGCAGAGCCAAAGGCCTAGGAAATGGACTTCCCGTGAGGGAGAGACAACAGGATTTCGGGGGTTGTCACTTTGTGGGCCATATAGGGATCGAGTAGGGCAACAACTGAAGAATTCCTGCCCTTTGGCCGCGGGCACACAGGTGTTCACCACGGGATTTCTTCTCATCCTCTGCACCTTGGTGGACGTTTGCTCATGAGGGAAATTTCAGTCATAAAGCGCTCTCACTCCGTTCTGCTGGGGCTCATCTTTTAGGGTTACCAGGATGATCTTTTTCTGGGGTACCACGAATGGAACTCAGGGGCACTCCACCACGGAACCACATCCCCAGTCCTTGGCATCCTCTGAGAGGCAGGGGCTCACTGGACTTGCCTGTCACCTTGCCCTCACTCAGGCAGCTTTGCAACTCATGATCCTCCTGCCTCAGCCTCCTGAGCCCCTGGGATTCTAGGTGTAGGTCATCCCGTTGCCTGGGGGTACTCAGGATTCACCTGAGGGTTTCAACTGCACCCACCTGGGGTGTGACTACCTTGGAACAGCAAGATTTCAGCCACACAGAAACCAGCTGTGGAACACAGGCTGTGCTTCCATTCCTCAGAGCCAGTGCAGTGCAAGTTAGAAGGACAAATTCGAAGGAAGTCGATACTGACATAGACCTGGTCAGCAAATCAACTTAAAACGGATCTGCACTGAGCTTTCACAGGTGCATGAAGAATTCTTATCATTGAACAGAAGATCCTTCACTTTCACGGATCCCTGGCCAATATATTTCACAACCTGGTGATTTTCACAAAAACCACACCTCTAACATTTGCACAAGTCGAGATAGACACACATAGAGTATCTTTTCTTCTTTTCTCTCTCTTTCTCTTTCTCTGATTCTCTCTCTCTCTCTCTCTCTCTCTCTCTCTCACTGTCTCTCCATTTTCTCTCTCTGGTACTGAGTATTGAAGAGCCAACTTTGTGCCAACGGTGGATTAAAGTGGCAGCCTGTCCCTCAGAAAGGCATCCCTATGAAACCTCTCTTTCATCTTTTAACACCACAGAGCCTACCTCCCCCACAAGTGACCCTTGTGCCCTGCCTACCAAGGTCCTTGTTGGGTTTCACTCGTATTTCACGTATCATTCCTTGGGCAGTATTCAGAGCAGTGACGTTGAACCCTTGTCCCTCCAACACTGGGTGCTGGAAAGTTCTTCCTGAATTAGGGCCATGGGAAAGAGCAGTGAAATGATGGAAATGGGTGTGAGATCTCTTCCCGTCCTGATCTTCCCAAATGGAAGCATTTCTTCGAACAAAGCCACCGTCGCCCTCCCTTCAAACCCCAGACGATCGGATCTGGCCAGCACACTGTTTCTGGCTTGGGCATCGGAGTCCAAGGGGAAGCATGGCGAAGGCGAGAATGGGGAGGTTCTCACTAGTTGTGACTCCGAAGGGACGGGAAAAACACTATCCCTAGTCCGGCATGAAAACAATCTCATCTCGGGAAGCTTCTGGTCCTGGCCTTGGAGCTCTTTCTTCCCTCTTGCTAAATCTTGACAAGGGCTTAGGTCCGGGAGACCAGGAAAACCAGGTCCAAACCCCATAGACAGAACACATGGGAATCAAGAGGGATTTCCAGCTGTTGGTTTGGTGGTGTCTTGAGGCTAGGAGGATACCCAGTAGGACAGGGAGCTGAAACACCTCAGGGCGCCTTCCCTGTCTTTGGGCTACTCCCAGTGCAACTCCTCCCGCCCTTGGAAAACTGGCCTAGTAGGAGGAAACCAAAGAGAGCAAAGCCAGATCCCTTTGAACCTAGTTTTTCTGCTATGCTCCTGGATGCTAGCCACACTACACCTCCTTTCTCAGAGACTTTCTGAAAGTTCCTAGTGTTTTCTGGTTTGAGGATGGCTGCGAACTTGCGAAGCTTCAGTTCCAAAGGATAGCAAGAAGTAGGTAGCTTGAGAGAGGCCCGGGGCCCGGTGGGAGCTTTGGGGCCCCGCCTATAATCCCAGCAAGTGCAGAGGCTGCCCCAGGAGGACGGCCGGCTCCGAGCCAGCCTCGGCAACTTGGCAAGGCTCCAAGCAACACATGGAGACCCTGGATGTCAAGAAAGTACAGGACAGGACTGGGACGTGGCTCAGCGGTCGAGTGGGAATGACGTCCATCCCCCTTATCCAACCCCCCAACCCAAATCCAACCCCCAGCCCCAAGCCAAACAGAGCAACAGAGCCGAAGATAGAAAGCAATATTATCCATGGGAGAAGACACAGGTCCTAGTCCTAAGACACAAATATATGGGAAGGAAGAGTCTGAGTTTGGGTCCTTAGGTCAAGTCGGGAAGGGAGGAGGAGGGGGTGTCAGTCGGGATTGGGAGGGGCTAGGGTCCTGGTCTTCCCAGCCCAGCTGTCTGCAGCAGGCGTCTCCCAGTGCTCCAGGGCTGAGGGATTCTAGGTGTACCCAACACAGGCCGTGTTCGTGGGAAAAGTGCATCCCGCCCACATCGTGTCCTCAGGTTGTCCACAGGCCAGCGAGGGCTCCCAGAGAAGGCGAGAGAAGAGAAGCCTGAGCTCAGGCAAACAGAGGCCCCCAGGGATGGCAGACTCTAGGGACACATGGCTCCTGGTGCTTTGCGCTCTCTTGGGCACTCCAACTCTCCCAGCTGGACTTTCTTCCTGGCTTGTCCTGAGACAATGAGGGTTG
Organism: Marmota flaviventris; assembly: GCF_047511675.1. NCBI lineage: Eukaryota > Metazoa > Chordata > Mammalia > Rodentia > Sciuridae > Marmota > Marmota flaviventris. The sequence goes on from NW_027287887.1 coordinate 4,639, forward strand.
GGAGGCTATAGAATCTGGGGGGGGGGGGGGGGTCGGTGTGTGTGTGTGTGTGTGTGTGTGTGTTTGTGTGTGGAGGGGGGGCGATTGTATGTAGTGAGTTCTCTGGGAAAAGCTCAGGGTAGAGAACCTGGCTCTGAGCTTCGAAAGCAGGAGGTCTTCTCTGACTCAGGCCCCTGCCTTTTCCTACAGGTAAAAGGCGGGGCCTCAGGCTGCTGTGGTTTTGATCCAAGGTGAGGGAATTAGGTGCACACCCAGACAGGAAGGCCCGGGATTCCCCGCCCACCCTGGGCTATATCAGGGCTGAGGGGCAGGGCCAGGCCTTCATTGCTAGGAGCCAGGCGAGGAGAGCAGCCCCACTGGAGGGAGCTGCGGGACTTGGAGACACCATGATGGGGAAGCCTAGTGCCCAGGACTCCTTCTCAGCCGGGTGCCCAGAAGCTCAGAGGGCGGCTAGGGAGGCATCTTTGCCCAGCCAGCATGGGTCCTGGCCCTGTGTCGCGCCCAGGGAAGCCCACACCTGCGCCAAGGCTCCAGGATTTCTTGTCATCAAGGCGGAGCAGCCGAGGAGGGGCCCAGCTCTGCCCCGGGGCTGGCCCCAGCCCAATCAGGAGGTGTGTGGCCCTGGCGCCAGGCCTGCCCAGAGCAAAGAGTGCTGCTGGCTGCTGCCTGCCGAGCCAACCACCAAGAAGCACGAAGATTGGCCAGGCATCTTCTTAGACCCCGTGGAAAAGAGGAGGAGGAACTTCCTGGGAGACAACCCAGGCTTCGCCAGAGCCATCACCAGTACCAAGAGGACCTGTAGGAGCAGCAGCGGCCAGTCTGATAATGGTCCACAGCTCAGCAGTGGGCCACAGATGTGCCTGCTCTCAGGGGCGGAAACCAAGCTCACCACCGTGGCCTCCAGGCGAATAGGTCGTGGGACATCATTGGGGAAATTCAGGAAAGCCACTGTGAAGAAAGCGTCAGAGGGACGGATTTCCACGGCCCTGCGCCAAGGCTACTTCAGCCTTTTCCTGGAGGAGTGTCACAAGTTCTCGCGGCCCCAGGAGGCGGTGCAGATGGCCTGGAGCGAGGAGCAGATGGCTTACAACAGCAGCCCCAGCGAGGAGATCTACGTGCGCCTGGCCCTGAAGGTGCTCAGGAAGCTGAGGGGTCTGGTGCCCAGCGTGGTGCCGGGTCTGCACAGGGCAGCCCTGTACAGCCGCCTCCGGGACTACGTGCTGAGCCAGGAGCAGCTCCACGGGCACGGCTACCCCTTCCCCCACCCGCAGAAACCAGGGGCCGCCTTGCTCTTGGGCGCGCTGGACAAGCCCAGGCACGGGGTGAGGATCTGCTGCCGCTGTGGCTCCCAGTACGCCGTGTCCTCCTCGGGCCGCTGTGTCAGCGCCGACCTGTGTCGCTATCACTGGGGACGGCTCCAACACCAACCCGTGGCCGCTGGCTGGGAGAGCCGCTACACCTGCTGCTTTGCGCCTGCGGGCTCCAGGGGCTGTCAGGTGGCCAGGCAACACGTCCGGGATGGCAGGAAGGAAGACCTGCAAGGATTCGTGAGGACTGTGGAGAAACCCTTCAGGGAGGACGCCCACCCAGGAGTCTACGCCCTGGACTGCGAGATGTGCTACACCACACACGGGCTGGAGCTGACGCGCGTCACGGTGGTGGACACCGAGATGCGGGTCGTCTACGACACCTTCGTCAAGCCCAACAACCGGATCGTCGACTACAACACCAGGTTTTCGGGGGTGACCCACGACCACCTGGCCTCCTGCCGCACCAGGCTGCCCCACGTGCAGACTGCCCTGCTGAGCCTGTTCAGCGCCGACACCATCCTTATCGGACACAGCCTCCAGTGCGACCTGCTAGCCCTGAAGCTCATCCACCACTCCGTGGTGGACACGGCTGTGCTCTTCCCCCATCCCCGCGGCCTCCCCTACAAGTGCTCCTTGCGCAGCCTCGTGGCCCGCTACCTCAGCCGCAGCATCCAGACCAGCGCCAGCGGACACAGCCCTAGGGAGGACGCCAGCGCCTGCATGCACCTAGTGCTCTGGAAGTTGCGAGAAGATTCCGCCCACAAGGACACCCTCGGACCCCTGCCCTCCGTCTGACCCGCTCTCCTGCACCTCTTCTGGCCTGGCCTTGGACTCAGGCCTCCGCCGAAAACTGCAGGCAAACTCCAGAGCCAACCCCCTCCACTTCCTCAAGACACGCGGGGACCGGCCCACGAGGAGACACAACCAAAAGCTCAGACTCACCCCTCGCTGCCCCTTTCCATTGATTCCCCCGTCCCACACCCCTGTCCACTCTGGATACTGCTCTCCACTGCAACTGGCTCCCAGCCAGGTGCCAGGGGCACACCCCACTGCTCCCCCCTCCACCGTGAACCCCCAGAGACCTGAAGGGCTTCTGCTCCTCTGTGTGGAATGCAGGGATGGAGAATGGGTGGAGGCTGGGCTGGGGCAGGGCTTCTTGAGGCCGCCCTCCGGGTTGTGCTTTTGTACTTTGGGATGCTGTGTTGCTTGGAAAGGGAACCTGCCTGACGCTGTCCGCAGTCACCTCCCTCCAGCTGGGGGAGCAAGGCCTCACGGACGCCTTTCCTCCTGGGGCTGGGAACGTTCACCCCCGCCCCATGCCACCCCCGAGAAAGCGGGGTCTCGCCTCTGACAACCCACTGGAGCAGAGCTGAGGAAACACCGCTGCCTGTCCCAGAACTCTCTCATGAACCCACACCAGGAAACAGCTTGTCTTCCTCCTTCTTAGAGAAGCTCCTGGGAGGATTGCCCACAGGGACCTGGAGACCTCCTCGGCCTAGGAACCGCCACTCCCCGTCACAGGAGATCCCCGATCGCCCCAAGTGCCAATGAACTTTGGTTCCAAATGACTCGTGCCCATTTCTTTTCTTTCTTTTCTTTTTTTTTTTTTTCAATAAAACCCCTCCACTTTCCTTGGTTCCCTCCCATCCCACCCGGCCCGGCCCGTGCCTATTTGTCCCGATTCGCTGTGTGATTTTGCAATCTCCAATACAGTTTGGTGGATGAGAAACTTGTCTCTCTGCTTCTGTTGGCATTTGACAGGGGATGGATGTGGGGGAGTCGGCCAGACTGGGAGTCAGCTAGGAGCCTCGGAGGCATAGGTGGCCGACAAAGGAGATTCTGCCCAGAGTGAGCCTGAGCCTCTCTGGTCTCTCAGGGACGGGGTTGCACTGGGGCTTCCAGAATTGGCCTCTCCAAGCCTACTTGGCCTCCTGCGACCTGGGCCAACCAAGCCAGCGAAGCCCTCAGCAGATGAGATCCCACACCCTCCACTTTCCGGAAGCCCCCAGAAACTGCCAGTCTCTGGGCTTGGTCTTCCCTCTCAGGGGGAGCTCTCTGGACCACCTCTGCCCCAGGGCAGGGACAGAAGAAATGGATGGGGAAGAGAAGTGTGGGAAAGGCAGAGCCAAAGGCCTAGGAAATGGACTTCCCGTGAGGGAGAGACAACAGGATTTCGGGGGGTTGTCACTTTGTGGGCCATATAGGGATCGAGTAGGGCAACAACTGAAGAATTCCTGCCCTTTGGCCGCGGGCACACAGGTGTTCACCACGGGATTTCTTCTCATCCTCTGCACCTTGGTGGACGTTTGCTCATGAGGGAAATTTCAGTCATAAAGCGCTCTCACTCCGTTCTGCTGGGGCTCATCTTTTAGGGTTACCAGGATGATCTTTTTCTGGGGTACCACGAATGGAACTCAGGGGCACTCCACCACGGAACCACATCCCCAGTCCTTGGCATCCTCTGAGAGGCAGGGGCTCACTGGACTTGCCTGTCACCTTGCCCTCACTCAGGCAGCTTTGCAACTCATGATCCTCCTGCCTCAGCCTCCTGAGCCCCTGGGATTCTAGGTGTAGGTCATCCCGTTGCCTGGGGGTACTCAGGATTCACCTGAGGGTTTCAACTGCACCCACCTGGGGTGTGACTACCTTGGAACAGCAAGATTTCAGCCACACAGAAACCAGCTGTGGAACACAGGCTGTGCTTCCATTCCTCAGAGCCAGTGCAGTGCAAGTTAGAAGGACAAATTCGAAGGAAGTCGATACTGACATAGACCTGGTCAGCAAATCAACTTAAAACGGATCTGCACTGAGCTTTCACAGGTGCATGAAGAATTCTTATCATTGAACAGAAGATCCTTCACTTTCACGGATCCCCTGGCCAATATATTTCACAACCTGGTGATTTTCACAAAAACCACACCTCTAACATTTGCACAAGTCGAGATAGACACACATAGAGTATCTTTTCTTCTTTTCTCTCTCTTTCTCTTTCTCTGATTCTCTCTCTCTCTCTCTCTCTCTCTCTCTCTCTCTCTCTCTCTCTCTCTCACTGTCTCTCCATTTTCTCTCTCTGGTACTGAGTATTGAAGAGCCAACTTTGTGCCAACGGTGGATTAAAGTGGCAGCCTGTCCCTCAGAAAGGCATCCCTATGAAACCTCTCTTTCATCTTTTAACACCACAGAGCCTACCTCCCCCACAAGTGACCCTTGTGCCCTGCCTACCAAGGTCCTTGTTGGGTTTCACTCGTATTTCACGTATCATTCCTTGGGCAGTATTCAGAGCAGTGACGTTGAACCCTTGTCCCTCCAACACTGGGTGCTGGAAAGTTCTTCCTGAATTAGGGCCATGGGAAAGAGCAGTGAAATGATGGAAATGGGTGTGAGATCTCTTCCCGTCCTGATCTTCCCAAATGGAAGCATTTCTTCGAACAAAGCCACCGTCGCCCTCCCTTCAAACCCCAGACGATCGGATCTGGCCAGCACACTGTTTCTGGCTTGGGCATCGGAGTCCAAGGGGAAGCATGGCGAAGGCGAGAATGGGGAGGTTCTCACTAGTTGTGACTCCGAAGGGACGGGAAAAACACTATCCCTAGTCCGGCATGAAAACAATCTCATCTCGGGAAGCTTCTGGTCCTGGCCTTGGAGCTCTTTCTTCCCTCTTGCTAAATCTTGACAAGGGCTTAGGTCCGGGAGACCAGGAAAACCAGGTCCAAACCCCATAGACAGAACACATGGGAATCAAGAGGGATTTCCAGCTGTTGGTTTGGTGGTGTCTTGAGGCTAGGAGGATACCCAGTAGGACAGGGAGCTGAAACACCTCAGGGCGCCTTCCCTGTCTTTGGGCTACTCCCAGTGCAACTCCTCCCGCCCTTGGAAAACTGGCCTAGTAGGAGGAAACCAAAGAGAGCAAAGCCAGATCCCTTTGAACCTAGTTTTTCTGCTATGCTCCTGGATGCTAGCCACACTACACCTCCTTTCTCAGAGACTTTCTGAAAGTTCCTAGTGTTTTCTGGTTTGAGGATGGCTGCGAACTTGCGAAGCTTCAGTTTCAAAGGATAGCAAGAAGTAGGTAGCTTGAGAGAGGCCCGGGGCCCGGTGGGAGCTTTGGGGCCCCGCCTATAATCCCAGCAAGTGCAGAGGCTGCCCCAGGAGGACGGCCGGCTCCGAGCCAGCCTCGGCAACTTGGCAAGGCTCCAAGCAACACATGGAGACCCTGGATGTCAAGAAAGTACAGGACAGGACTGGGGACGTGGCTCAGCGGTCGAGTGGGAATGACGTCCATCCCCCTTATCCAACCCCCCAACCCAAATCCAACCCCCCAGCCCCCAAGCCAAACAGAGCAACAGAGCCGAAGATAGAAAGCAATATTATCCATGGGAGAAGACACGGGTCCTAGTCCTAAGACACAAATATATGGGAAGGAAGAGTCTGAGTTTGGGTCCTTAGGTCAAGTCGGGAAGGGAGGAGGAGGGGGTGTCAGTCGGGATTGGGAGGGGCTAGGGTCCTGGTCTTCCCAGCCCAGCTGTCTGCAGCAGGCGTCTCCCAGTGCTCCAGGGCTGAGGGATTCTAGGTGTACCCAACACAGGCCGTGTTCGTGGGAAAAGTGCATCCCGCCCACATCGTGTCCTCAGGTTGTCCACAGGCCAGCGAGGGCTCCCAGAGAAGGCGAGAGAAGAGAAGCCTGAGCTCAGGCAAACAGAGGCCCCCAGGGATGGCAGACTCTAGGGACACATGGCTCCTGGTGCTTTGCGCTCTCTTGGGCACTCCAACTCTCCCAGCTGGACTTTCTTCCTGGCTTGTCCTGAGACAATGAGGGTTGGGAGGCTATAGAATCTGGGGGGGGGGGGGGGGTCGGTGTGTGTGTGTGTGTGTGTGTGTGTGTTTGTGTGTGGAGGGGGGGCGATTGTATGTAGTGAGTTCTCTGGGAAAAGCTCAGGGTAGAGAACCTGGCTCTGAGCTTCGAAAGCAGGAGGTCTTCTCTGACTCAGGCCCCTGCCTTTTCCTACAGGTAAAAGGCGGGGCCTCAGGCTGCTGTGGTTTTGATCCAAGGTGAGGGAATTAGGTGCACACCCAGACAGGAAGGCCCGGGATTCCCCGCCCACCCTGGGCTATATCAGGGCTGAGGGGCAGGGCCAGGCCTTCATTGCTAGGAGCCAGGCGAGGAGAGCAGCCCCACTGGAGGGAGCTGCGGGACTTGGAGACACCATGATGGGGAAGCCTAGTGCCCAGGACTCCTTCTCAGCCGGGTGCCCAGAAGCTCAGAGGGCGGCTAGGGAGGCATCTTTGCCCAGCCAGCATGGGTCCTGGCCCTGTGTCGCGCCCAGGGAAGCCCACACCTGCGCCAAGGCTCCAGGATTTCTTGTCATCAAGGCGGAGCAGCCGAGGAGGGGCCCAGCTCTGCCCCGGGGCTGGCCCCAGCCCAATCAGGAGGTGTGTGGCCCTGGCGCCAGGCCTGCCCAGAGCAAAGAGTGCTGCTGGCTGCTGCCTGCCGAGCCAACCACCAAGAAGCACGAAGATTGGCCAGGCATCTTCTTAGACCCCGTGGAAAAGAGGAGGAGGAACTTCCTGGGAGACAACCCAGGCTTCGCCAGAGCCATCACCAGTACCAAGAGGACCTGTAGGAGCAGCAGCGGCCAGTCTGATAATGGTCCACAGCTCAGCAGTGGGCCACAGATGTGCCTGCTCTCAGGGGCGGAAACCAAGCTCACCACCGTGGCCTCCAGGCGAATAGGTCGTGGGACATCATTGGGGAAATTCAGGAAAGCCACTGTGAAGAAAGCGTCAGAGGGACGGATTTCCACGGCCCTGCGCCAAGGCTACTTCAGCCTTTTCCTGGAGGAGTGTCACAAGTTCTCGCGGCCCCAAGAGGCGGTGCAGATGGCCTGGAGCGAGGAGCAGATGGCTTACAACAGCAGCCCCAGCGAGGAGATCTACGTGCGCCTGGCCCTGAAGGTGCTCAGGAAGCTGAGGGGTCTGGTGCCCAGCGTGGTGCCGGGTCTGCACAGGGCAGCCCTGTACAGCCGCCTCCGGGACTACGTGCTGAGCCAGGAGCAGCTCCACGGGCACGGCTACCCCTTCCCCCACCCGCAGAAACCAGGGGCCGCCTTGCTCTTGGGCGCGCTGGACAAGCCCAGGCACGGGGTGAGGATCTGCTGCCGCTGTGGCTCCCAGTACGCCGTGTCCTCCTCGGGCCGCTGTGTCAGCGCCGACCTGTGTCGCTATCACTGGGGACGGCTCCAACACCAACCCGTGGCCGCTGGCTGGGAGAGCCGCTACACCTGCTGCTTTGCGCCTGCGGGCTCCAGGGGCTGTCAGGTGGCCAGGCAACACGTCCGGGATGGCAGGAAGGAAGACCTGCAAGGATTCGTGAGGACTGTGGAGAAACCCTTCAGGGAGGACGCCCACCCAGGAGTCTACGCCCTGGACTGCGAGATGTGCTACACCACACACGGGCTGGAGCTGACGCGCGTCACGGTGGTGGACACCGAGATGCGGGTCGTCTACGACACCTTCGTCAAGCCCAACAACCGGATCGTCGACTACAACACCAGGTTTTCGGGGGTGACCCACGACCACCTGGCCTCCTGCCGCACCAGGCTGCCCCACGTGCAGACTGCCCTGCTGAGCCTGTTCAGCGCCGACACCATCCTTATCGGACACAGCCTCCAGTGCGACCTGCTAGCCCTGAAGCTCATCCACCACTCCGTGGTGGACACGGCTGTGCTCTTCCCCCATCCCCGCGGCCTCCCCTACAAGTGCTCCTTGCGCAGCCTCGTGGCCCGCTACCTCAGCCGCAGCATCCAGACCAGCGCCAGCGGACACAGCCCTAGGGAGGACGCCAGCGCCTGCATGCACCTAGTGCTCTGGAAGTTGCGAGAAGATTCCGCCCACAAGGACACCCTCGGACCCCTGCCCTCCGTCTGACCCGCTCTCCTGCACCTCTTCTGGCCTGGCCTTGGACTCAGGCCTCCGCCGAAAACTGCAGGCAAACTCCAGAGCCAACCCCCTCCACTTCCTCAAGACACACGGGGACCGGCCCACGAGGAGACACAACCAAAAGCTCAGACTCACCCCTCGCTGCCCCTTTCCATTGATTCCCCCGTCCCACACCCCTGTCCACTCTGGATACTGCTCTCCACTGCAACTGGCTCCCAGCCAGGTGCCAGGGGCACACCCCACTGCTCCCCCCTCCACCGTGAACCCCCAGAGACCTGAAGGGCTTCTGCTCCTCTGTGTGGAATGCAGGGATGGAGAATGGGTGGAGGCTGGGCTGGGGCAGGGCTTCTTGAGGCCGCCCTCCGGGTTGTGCTTTTGTACTTTGGGATGCTGTGTTGCTTGGAAAGGGAACCTGCCTGACGCTGTCCGCAGTCACCTCCCTCCAGCTGGGGGAGCAAGGCCTCACGGACGCCTTTCCTCCTGGGGCTGGGAACGTTCACCCCCGCCCCATGCCACCCCCGAGAAAGCGGGGTCTCGCCTCTGACAACCCACTGGAGCAGAGCTGAGGAAACACCGCTGCCTGTCCCAGAACTCTCTCATGAACCCACACCAGGAAACAGCTTGTCTTCCTCCTTCTTAGAGAAGCTCCTGGGAGGATTGCCCACAGGGACCTGGAGACCTCCTCGGCCTAGGAACCGCCACTCCCCGTCACAGGAGATCCCCGATCGCCCCAAGTGCCAATGAACTTTGGTTCCAAATGACTCGTGCCCATTTCTTTTCTTTCTTTTCTTTTTTTTTTTTTTCAATAAAACCCCTCCACTTTCCTTGGTTCCCTCCCATCCCACCCGGCCCGGCCCGTGCCTATTTGTCCCGATTCGCTGTGTGATTTTGCAATCTCCAATACAGTTTGGTGGATGAGAAACTTGTCTCTCTGCTTCTGTTGGCATTTGACAGGGGATGGATGTGGGGGAGTCGGCCAGACTGGGAGTCAGCTAGGAGCCTCGGAGGCATAGGTGGCCGACAAAGGAGATTCTGCCCAGAGTGAGCCTGAGCCTCTCTGGTCTCTCAGGGACGGGGTTGCACTGGGGCTTCCAGAATTGGCCTCTCCAAGCCTACTTGGCCTCCTGCGACCTGGGCCAACCAAGCCAGCGAAGCCCTCAGCAGATGAGATCCCACACCCTCCACTTTCCGGAAGCCCCCAGAAACTGCCAGTCTCTGGGCTTGGTCTTCCCTCTCAGGGGGAGCTCTCTGGACCACCTCTGCCCCAGGGCAGGGACAGAAGAAATGGATGGGGAAGAGAAGTGTGGGAAAGGCAGAGCCAAAGGCCTAGGAAATGGACTTCCCGTGAGGGAGAGACAACAGGATTTCGGGGGGTTGTCACTTTGTGGGCCATATAGGGATCGAGTAGGGCAACAACTGAAGAATTCCTGCCCTTTGGCCGCGGGCACACAGGTGTTCACCACGGGATTTCTTCTCATCCTCTGCACCTTGGTGGACGTTTGCTCATGAGGGAAATTTCAGTCATAAAGCGCTCTCACTCCGTTCTGCTGGGGCTCATCTTTTAGGGTTACCAGGATGATCTTTTTCTGGGGTACCACGAATGGAACTCAGGGGCACTCCACCACGGAACCACATCCCCAGTCCTTGGCATCCTCTGAGAGGCAGGGGCTCACTGGACTTGCCTGTCACCTTGCCCTCACTCAGGCAGCTTTGCAACTCATGATCCTCCTGCCTCAGCCTCCTGAGCCCCTGGGATTCTAGGTGTAGGTCATCCCGTTGCCTGGGGGTACTCAGGATTCACCTGAGGGTTTCAACTGCACCCACCTGGGGTGTGACTACCTTGGAACAGCAAGATTTCAGCCACACAGAAACCAGCTGTGGAACACAGGCTGTGCTTCCATTCCTCAGAGCCAGTGCAGTGCAAGTTAGAAGGACAAATTCGAAGGAAGTCGATACTGACATAGACCTGGTCAGCAAATCAACTTAAAACGGATCTGCACTGAGCTTTCACAGGTGCATGAAGAATTCTTATCATTGAACAGAAGATCCTTCACTTTCACGGATCCCCTGGCCAATATATTTCACAACCTGGTGATTTTCACAAAAACCACACCTCTAACATTTGCACAAGTCGAGATAGACACACATAGAGTATCTTTTCTTCTTTTCTCTCTCTTTCTCTTTCTCTGATTCTCTCTCTCTCTCTCTCTCTCTCTCTCTCTCACTGTCTCTCCATTTTCTCTCTCTGGTACTGAGTATTGAAGAGCCAACTTTGTGCCAACGGTGGATTAAAGTGGCAGCCTGTCCCTCAGAAAGGCATCCCTATGAAACCTCTCTTTCATCTTTTAACACCACAGAGCCTACCTCCCCCACAAGTGACCCTTGTGCCCTGCCTACCAAGGTCCTTGTTGGGTTTCACTCGTATTTCACGTATCATTCCTTGGGCAGTATTCAGAGCAGTGACGTTGAACCCTTGTCCCTCCAACACTGGGTGCTGGAAAGTTCTTCCTGAATTAGGGCCATGGGAAAGAGCAGTGAAATGATGGAAATGGGTGTGAGATCTCTTCCCGTCCTGATCTTCCCAAATGGAAGCATTTCTTCGAACAAAGCCACCGTCGCCCTCCCTTCAAACCCCAGACGATCGGATCTGGCCAGCACACTGTTTCTGGCTTGGGCATCGGAGTCCAAGGGGAAGCATGGCGAAGGCGAGAATGGGGAGGTTCTCACTAGTTGTGACTCCGAAGGGACGGGAAAAACACTATCCCTAGTCCGGCATGAAAACAATCTCATCTCGGGAAGCTTCTGGTCCTGGCCTTGGAGCTCTTTCTTCCCTCTTGCTAAATCTTGACAAGGGCTTAGGTCCGGGAGACCAGGAAAACCAGGTCCAAACCCCATAGACAGAACACATGGGAATCAAGAGGGATTTCCAGCTGTTGGTTTGGTGGTGTCTTGAGGCTAGGAGGATACCCAGTAGGACAGGGAGCTGAAACACCTCAGGGCGCCTTCCCTGTCTTTGGGCTACTCCCAGTGCAACTCCTCCCGCCCTTGGAAAACTGGCCTAGTAGGAGGAAACCAAAGAGAGCAAAGCCAGATCCCTTTGAACCTAGTTTTTCTGCTATGCTCCTGGATGCTAGCCACACTACACCTCCTTTCTCAGAGACTTTCTGAAAGTTCCTAGTGTTTTCTGGTTTGAGGATGGCTGCGAACTTGCGAAGCTTCAGTTCCAAAGGATAGCAAGAAGTAGGTAGCTTGAGAGAGGCCCGGGGCCCCGGTGGAGCTTTGGGGCCCCGCCTATAATCCCAGCAAGTGCAGAGGCTGCCCCAGGAGGACGGCCGGCTCCGAGCCAGCCTCGGCAACTTGGCAAGGCTCCAAGCAACACATGGAGACCCTGGATGTCAAGAAAGTACAGGACAGGACTGGGGACGTGGCTCAGCGGTCGAGTGGGAATGACGTCCATCCCCCTTATCCAACCCCCCAACCCAAATCCAACCCCCCAGCCCCCAAGCCAAACAGAGCAACAGAGCCGAAGATAGAAAGCAATATTATCCATGGGAGAAGACACGGGTCCTAGTCCTAAGACACAAATATATGGGAAGGAAGAGTCTGAGTTTGGGTCCTTAGGTCAAGTCGGGAAGGGAGGAGGAGGGGGTGTCAGTCGGGATTGGGAGGGGCTAGGGTCCTGGTCTTCCCAGCCCAGCTGTCTGCAGCAGGCGTCTCCCAGTGCTCCAGGGCTGAGGGATTCTAGGTGTACCCAACACAGGCCGTGTTCGTGGGAAAAGTGCATCCCGCCCACATCGTGTCCTCAGGTTGTCCACAGGCCAGCGAGGGCTCCCAGAGAAGGCGAGAGAAGAGAAGCCTGAGCTCAGGCAAACAGAGGCCCCCAGGGATGGCAGACTCTAGGGACACATGGCTCCTGGTGCTTTGCGCTCTCTTGGGCACTCCAACTCTCCCAGCTGGACTTTCTTCCTGGCTTGTCCTGAGACAATGAGGGTTGGGAGGCTATAGAATCTGGGGGGGGGGGGGGTCGGTGTGTGTGTGTGTGTGTTGTGTGTGTGTTTGTGTGTGGAGGGGGGGCGATTGTATGTAGTGAGTTCTCTGGGAAAAGCTCAGGGTAGAGAACCTGGCTCTGAGCTTCGAAAGCAGGAGGTCTTCTCTGACTCAGGCCCCTGCCTTTTCCTACAGGTAAAAGGCGGGGCCTCAGGCTGCTGTGGTTTTGATCCAAGGTGAGGGAATTAGGTGCACACCCAGACAGGAAGGCCCGGGATTCCCCGCCCACCCTGGGCTATATCAGGGCTGAGGGGCAGGGCCAGGCCTTCATTGCTAGGAGCCAGGCGAGGAGAGCAGCCCCACTGGAGGGAGCTGCGGGACTTGGAGACACCATGATGGGGAAGCCTAGTGCCCAGACTCCTTCTCAGCCGGGTGCCCAGAAGCTCAGAGGGCGGCTAGGGAGGCATCTTTGCCCAGCCAGCATGGGTCCTGGCCCTGTGTCGCGCCCAGGGAAGCCCACACCTGCGCCAAGGCTCCAGGATTTCTTGTCATCAAGGCGGAGCAGCCGAGGAGGGGCCCAGCTCTGCCCCGGGGCTGGCCCCAGCCCAATCAGGAGGTGTGTGGCCCTGGCGCCAGGCCTGCCCAGAGCAAAGAGTGCTGCTGGCTGCTGCCTGCCGAGCCAACCACCAAGAAGCACGAAGATTGGCCAGGCATCTTCTTAGACCCCGTGGAAAAGAGGAGGAGGAACTTCCTGGGAGACAACCCAGGCTTCGCCAGAGCCATCACCAGTACCAAGAGGACCTGTAGGAGCAGCAGCGGCCAGTCTGATAATGGTCCACAGCTCAGCAGTGGGCCACAGATGTGCCTGCTCTCAGGGGCGGAAACCAAGCTCACCACCGTGGCCTCCAGGCGAATAGGTCGTGGGACATCATTGGGGAAATTCAGGAAAGCCACTGTGAAGAAAGCGTCAGAGGGACGGATTTCCACGGCCCTGCGCCAAGGCTACTTCAGCCTTTTCCTGGAGGAGTGTCACAAGTTCTCGCGGCCCCAAGAGGCGGTGCAGATGGCCTGGAGCGAGGAGCAGATGGCTTACAACAGCAGCCCCAGCGAGGAGATCTACGTGCGCCTGGCCCTGAAGGTGCTCAGGAAGCTGAGGGGTCTGGTGCCCAGCGTGGTGCCGGGTCTGCACAGGGCAGCCCTGTACAGCCGCCTCCGGGACTACGTGCTGAGCCAGGAGCAGCTCCACGGGCACGGCTACCCCTTCCCCCACCCGCAGAAACCAGGGGCCGCCTTGCTCTTGGGCGCGCTGGACAAGCCCAGGCACGGGGTGAGGATCTGCTGCCGCTGTGGCTCCCAGTACGCCGTGTCCTCCTCGGGCCGCTGTGTCAGCGCCGACCTGTGTCGCTATCACTGGGGACGGCTCCAACACCAACCCGTGGCCGCTGGCTGGGAGAGCCGCTACACCTGCTGCTTTGCGCCTGCGGGCTCCAGGGGCTGTCAGGTGGCCAGGCAACACGTCCGGGATGGCAGGAAGGAAGACCTGCAAGGATTCGTGAGGACTGTGGAGAAACCCTTCAGGGAGGACGCCCCACCCAGGAGTCTACGCCCTGGACTGCGAGATGTGCTACACCACACACGGGCTGGAGCTGACGCGCGTCACGGTGGTGGACACCGAGATGCGGGTCGTCTACGACACCTTCGTCAAGCCCAACAACCGGATCGTCGACTACAACACCAGGTTTTCGGGGGTGACCCACGACCACCTGGCCTCCTGCCGCACCAGGCTGCCCCACGTGCAGACTGCCCTGCTGAGCCTGTTCAGCGCCGACACCATCCTTATCGGACACAGCCTCCAGTGCGACCTGCTAGCCCTGAAGCTCATCCACCACTCCGTGGTGGACACGGCTGTGCTCTTCCCCCATCCCCGCGGCCTCCCCTACAAGTGCTCCTTGCGCAGCCTCGTGGCCCGCTACCTCAGCCGCAGCATCCAGACCAGCGCCAGCGGACACAGCCCTAGGGAGGACGCCAGCGCCTGCATGCACCTAGTGCTCTGGAAGTTGCGAGAAGATTCCGCCCACAAGGACACCCTCGGACCCCTGCCCTCCGTCTGACCCGCTCTCCTGCACCTCTTCTGGCCTGGCCTTGGACTCAGGCCTCCGCCGAAAACTGCAGGCAAACTCCAGAGCCAACCCCCTCCACTTCCTCAAGACACGCGGGGACCGGCCCACGAGGAGACACAACCAAAAGCTCAGACTCACCCCTCGCTGCCCCTTTCCATTGATTCCCCCGTCCCACACCCCTGTCCACTCTGGATACTGCTCTCCACTGCAACTGGCTCCCAGCCAGGTGCCAGGGGCACACCCCACTGCTCCCCCCTCCACCGTGAACCCCCAGAGACCTGAAGGGCTTCTGCTCCTCTGTGTGGAATGCAGGGATGGAGAATGGGTGGAGGCTGGGCTGGGGCAGGGCTTCTTGAGGCCGCCCTCCGGGTTGTGCTTTTGTACTTTGGGATGCTGTGTTGCTTGGAAAGGGAACCTGCCTGACGCTGTCCGCAGTCACCTCCCTCCAGCTGGGGGAGCAAGGCCTCACGGACGCCTTTCCTCCTGGGGCTGGGAACGTTCACCCCCGCCCCATGCCACCCCCGAGAAAGCGGGGTCTCGCCTCTGACAACCCACTGGAGCAGAGCTGAGGAAACACCGCTGCCTGTCCCAGAACTCTCTCATGAACCCACACCAGGAAACAGCTTGTCTTCCTCCTTCTTAGAGAAGCTCCTGGGAGGATTGCCCACAGGGACCTGGAGACCTCCTCGGCCTAGGAACCGCCACTCCCCGTCACAGGAGATCCCCGATCGCCCCAAGTGCCAATGAACTTTGGTTCCAAATGACTCGTGCCCATTTCTTTTCTTTCTTTTCTTTTTTTTTTTTTTCAATAAAACCCCTCCACTTTCCTTGGTTCCCTCCCATCCCACCCGGCCCGGCCCGTGCCTATTTGTCCCGATTCGCTGTGTGATTTTGCAATCTCCAATACAGTTTGGTGGATGAGAAACTTGTCTCTCTGCTTCTGTTGGCATTTGACAGGGGATGGATGTGGGGGAGTCGGCCAGACTGGGAGTCAGCTAGGAGCCTCGGAGGCATAGGTGGCCGACAAAGGAGATTCTGCCCAGAGTGAGCCTGAGCCTCTCTGGTCTCTCAGGGACGGGGTTGCACTGGGGCTTCCAGAATTGGCCTCTCCAAGCCTACTTGGCCTCCTGCGACCTGGGCCAACCAAGCCAGCGAAGCCCTCAGCAGATGAGATCCCACACCCTCCACTTTCCGGAAGCCCCCAGAAACTGCCAGTCTCTGGGCTTGGTCTTCCCTCTCAGGGGGAGCTCTCTGGACCACCTCTGCCCCAGGGCAGGGACAGAAGAAATGGATGGGGAAGAGAAGTGTGGGAAAGGCAGAGCCAAAGGCCTAGGAAATGGACTTCCCGTGAGGGAGAGACAACAGGATTTCGGGGGGTTGTCACTTTGTGGGCCATATAGGGATCGAGTAGGGCAACAACTGAAGAATTCCTGCCCTTTGGCCGCGGGCACACAGGTGTTCACCACGGGATTTCTTCTCATCCTCTGCACCTTGGTGGACGTTTGCTCATGAGGGAAATTTCAGTCATAAAGCGCTCTCACTCCGTTCTGCTGGGGCTCATCTTTTAGGGTTACCAGGATGATCTTTTTCTGGGGTACCACGAATGGAACTCAGGGGCACTCCACCACGGAACCACATCCCCAGTCCTTGGCATCCTCTGAGAGGCAGGGGCTCACTGGACTTGCCTGTCACCTTGCCCTCACTCAGGCAGCTTTGCAACTCATGATCCTCCTGCCTCAGCCTCCTGAGCCCCTGGGATTCTAGGTGTAGGTCATCCCGTTGCCTGGGGGTACTCAGGATTCACCTGAGGGTTTCAACTGCACCCACCTGGGGTGTGACTACCTTGGAACAGCAAGATTTCAGCCACACAGAAACCAGCTGTGGAACACAGGCTGTGCTTCCATTCCTCAGAGCCAGTGCAGTGCAAGTTAGAAGGACAAATTCGAAGGAAGTCGATACTGACATAGACCTGGTCAGCAAATCAACTTAAAACGGATCTGCACTGAGCTTTCACAGGTGCATGAAGAATTCTTATCATTGAACAGAAGATCCTTCACTTTCACGGATCCCCTGGCCAATATATTTCACAACCTGGTGATTTTCACAAAAACCACACCTCTAACATTTGCACAAGTCGAGATAGACACACATAGAGTATCTTTTCTTCTTTTCTCTCTCTTTCTCTTTCTCTGATTCTCTCTCTCTCTCTCTCTCTCTCTCTCTCTCTCTCTCTCTCTCTCACTGTCTCTCCATTTTCTCTCTCTGGTACTGAGTATTGAAGAGCCAACTTTGTGCCAACGGTGGATTAAAGTGGCAGCCTGTCCCTCAGAAAGGCATCCCTATGAAACCTCTCTTTCATCTTTTAACACCACAGAGCCTACCTCCCCCACAAGTGACCCTTGTGCCCTGCCTACCAAGGTCCTTGTTGGGTTTCACTCGTATTTCACGTATCATTCCTTGGGCAGTATTCAGAGCAGTGACGTTGAACCCTTGTCCCTCCAACACTGGGTGCTGGAAAGTTCTTCCTGAATTAGGGCCATGGGAAAGAGCAGTGAAATGATGGAAATGGGTGTGAGATCTCTTCCCGTCCTGATCTTCCCAAATGGAAGCATTTCTTCGAACAAAGCCACCGTCGCCCTCCCTTCAAACCCCAGACGATCGGATCTGGCCAGCACACTGTTTCTGGCTTGGGCATCGGAGTCCAAGGGGAAGCATGGCGAAGGCGAGAATGGGGAGGTTCTCACTAGTTGTGACTCCGAAGGGACGGGAAAAACACTATCCCTAGTCCGGCATGAAAACAATCTCATCTCGGGAAGCTTCTGGTCCTGGCCTTGGAGCTCTTTCTTCCCTCTTGCTAAATCTTGACAAGGGCTTAGGTCCGGGAGACCAGGAAAACCAGGTCCAAACCCCATAGACAGAACACATGGGAATCAAGAGGGATTTCCAGCTGTTGGTTTGGTGGTGTCTTGAGGCTAGGAGGATACCCAGTAGGACAGGGAGCTGAAACACCTCAGGGCGCCTTCCCTGTCTTTGGGCTACTCCCAGTGCAACTCCTCCCGCCCTTGGAAAACTGGCCTAGTAGGAGGAAACCAAAGAGAGCAAAGCCAGATCCCTTTGAACCTAGTTTTTCTGCTATGCTCCTGGATGCTAGCCACACTACACCTCCTTTCTCAGAGACTTTCTGAAAGTTCCTAGTGTTTTCTGGTTTGAGGATGGCTGCGAACTTGCGAAGCTTCAGTTTCAAAGGATAGCAAGAAGTAGGTAGCTTGAGAGAGGCCCGGGGCCCGGTGGGAGCTTTGGGGCCCCGCCTATAATCCCAGCAAGTGCAGAGGCTGCCCCAGGAGGACGGCCGGCTCCGAGCCAGCCTCGGCAACTTGGCAAGGCTCCAAGCAACACATGGAGACCCTGGATGTCAAGAAAGTACAGGACAGGACTGGGGACGTGGCTCAGCGGTCGAGTGGGAATGACGTCCATCCCCCTTATCCAACCCCCCAACCCAAATCCAACCCCCCAGCCCCCAAGCCAAACAGAGCAACAGAGCCGAAGATAGAAAGCAATATTATCCATGGGAGAAGACACGGGTCCTAGTCCTAAGACACAAATATATGGGAAGGAAGAGTCTGAGTTTGGGTCCTTAGGTCAAGTCGGGAAGGGAGGAGGAGGGGGTGTCAGTCGGGATTGGGAGGGGCTAGGGTCCTGGTCTTCCCAGCCCAGCTGTCTGCAGCAGGCGTCTCCCAGTGCTCCAGGGCTGAGGGATTCTAGGTGTACCCAACACAGGCCGTGTTCGTGGGAAAAGTGCATCCCGCCCACATCGTGTCCTCAGGTTGTCCACAGGCCAGCGAGGGCTCCCAGAGAAGGCGAGAGAAGAGAAGCCTGAGCTCAGGCAAACAGAGGCCCCCAGGGATGGCAGACTCTAGGGACACATGGCTCCTGGTGCTTTGCGCTCTCTTGGGCACTCCAACTCTCCCAGCTGGACTTTCTTCCTGGCTTGTCCTGAGACAATGAGGGTTGGGAGGCTATAGAATCTGGGGGGGGGGGGGGGTCGGTGTGTGTGTGTGTGTGTGTGTGTGTGTTTGTGTGTGGAGGGGGGGCGATTGTATGTAGTGAGTTCTCTGGGAAAAGCTCAGGGTAGAGAACCTGGCTCTGAGCTTCGAAAGCAGGAGGTCTTCTCTGACTCAGGCCCCTGCCTTTTCCTACAGGTAAAAGGCGGGGCCTCAGGCTGCTGTGGTTTTGATCCAAGGTGAGGGAATTAGGTGCACACCCAGACAGGAAGGCCCGGGATTCCCCGCCCACCCTGGGCTATATCAGGGCTGAGGGGCAGGGCCAGGCCTTCATTGCTAGGAGCCAGGCGAGGAGAGCAGCCCCACTGGAGGGAGCTGCGGGACTTGGAGACACCATGATGGGGAAGCCTAGTGCCCAGGACTCCTTCTCAGCCGGGTGCCCAGAAGCTCAGAGGGCGGCTAGGGAGGCATCTTTGCCCAGCCAGCATGGGTCCTGGCCCTGTGTCGCGCCCAGGGAAGCCCACACCTGCGCCAAGGCTCCAGGATTTCTTGTCATCAAGGCGGAGCAGCCGAGGAGGGGCCCAGCTCTGCCCCGGGGCTGGCCCCAGCCCAATCAGGAGGTGTGTGGCCCTGGCGCCAGGCCTGCCCAGAGCAAAGAGTGCTGCTGGCTGCTGCCTGCCGAGCCAACCACCAAGAAGCACGAAGATTGGCCAGGCATCTTCTTAGACCCCGTGGAAAAGAGGAGGAGGAACTTCCTGGGAGACAACCCAGGCTTCGCCAGAGCCATCACCAGTACCAAGAGGACCTGTAGGAGCAGCAGCGGCCAGTCTGATAATGGTCCACAGCTCAGCAGTGGGCCACAGATGTGCCTGCTCTCAGGGGCGGAAACCAAGCTCACCACCGTGGCCTCCAGGCGAATAGGTCGTGGGACATCATTGGGGAAATTCAGGAAAGCCACTGTGAAGAAAGCGTCAGAGGGACGGATTTCCACGGCCCTGCGCCAAGGCTACTTCAGCCTTTTCCTGGAGGAGTGTCACAAGTTCTCGCGGCCCCAGGAGGCGGTGCAGATGGCCTGGAGCGAGGAGCAGATGGCTTACAACAGCAGCCCCAGCGAGGAGATCTACGTGCGCCTGGCCCTGAAGGTGCTCAGGAAGCTGAGGGGTCTGGTGCCCAGCGTGGTGCCGGGTCTGCACAGGGCAGCCCTGTACAGCCGCCTCCGGGACTACGTGCTGAGCCAGGAGCAGCTCCACGGGCACGGCTACCCCTTCCCCCACCCGCAGAAACCAGGGGCCGCCTTGCTCTTGGGCGCGCTGGACAAGCCCAGGCACGGGGTGAGGATCTGCTGCCGCTGTGGCTCCCAGTACGCCGTGTCCTCCTCGGGCCGCTGTGTCAGCGCCGACCTGTGTCGCTATCACTGGGGACGGCTCCAACACCAACCCGTGGCCGCTGGCTGGGAGAGCCGCTACACCTGCTGCTTTGCGCCTGCGGGCTCCAGGGGCTGTCAGGTGGCCAGGCAACACGTCCGGGATGGCAGGAAGGAAGACCTGCAAGGATTCGTGAGGACTGTGGAGAAACCCTTCAGGGAGGACGCCCACCCAGGAGTCTACGCCCTGGACTGCGAGATGTGCTACACCACACACGGGCTGGAGCTGACGCGCGTCACGGTGGTGGACACCGAGATGCGGGTCGTCTACGACACCTTCGTCAAGCCCAACAACCGGATCGTCGACTACAACACCAGGTTTTCGGGGGTGACCCACGACCACCTGGCCTCCTGCCGCACCAGGCTGCCCCACGTGCAGACTGCCCTGCTGAGCCTGTTCAGCGCCGACACCATCCTTATCGGACACAGCCTCCAGTGCGACCTGCTAGCCCTGAAGCTCATCCACCACTCCGTGGTGGACACGGCTGTGCTCTTCCCCCATCCCCGCGGCCTCCCCTACAAGTGCTCCTTGCGCAGCCTCGTGGCCCGCTACCTCAGCCGCAGCATCCAGACCAGCGCCAGCGGACACAGCCCTAGGGAGGACGCCAGCGCCTGCATGCACCTAGTGCTCTGGAAGTTGCGAGAAGATTCCGCCCACAAGGACACCCTCGGACCCCTGCCCTCCGTCTGACCCGCTCTCCTGCACCTCTTCTGGCCTGGCCTTGGACTCAGGCCTCCGCCGAAAACTGCAGGCAAACTCCAGAGCCAACCCCCTCCACTTCCTCAAGACACGCGGGGACCGGCCCACGAGGAGACACAACCAAAAGCTCAGACTCACCCCTCGCTGCCCCTTTCCATTGATTCCCCCGTCCCACACCCCTGTCCACTCTGGATACTGCTCTCCACTGCAACTGGCTCCCAGCCAGGTGCCAGGGGCACACCCCACTGCTCCCCCCTCCACCGTGAACCCCCAGAGACCTGAAGGGCTTCTGCTCCTCTGTGTGGAATGCAGGGATGGAGAATGGGTGGAGGCTGGGCTGGGGCAGGGCTTCTTGAGGCCGCCCTCCGGGTTGTGCTTTTGTACTTTGGGATGCTGTGTTGCTTGGAAAGGGAACCTGCCTGACGCTGTCCGCAGTCACCTCCCTCCAGCTGGGGGAGCAAGGCCTCACGGACGCCTTTCCTCCTGGGGCTGGGAACGTTCACCCCCGCCCCATGCCACCCCCGAGAAAGCGGGGTCTCGCCTCTGACAACCCACTGGAGCAGAGCTGAGGAAACACCGCTGCCTGTCCCAGAACTCTCTCATGAACCCACACCAGGAAACAGCTTGTCTTCCTCCTTCTTAGAGAAGCTCCTGGGAGGATTGCCCACAGGGACCTGGAGACCTCCTCGGCCTAGGAACCGCCACTCCCCGTCACAGGAGATCCCCGATCGCCCCAAGTGCCAATGAACTTTGGTTCCAAATGACTCGTGCCCATTTCTTTTCTTTCTTTTCTTTTTTTTTTTTTTCAATAAAACCCCTCCACTTTCCTTGGTTCCCTCCCATCCCACCCGGCCCGGCCCGTGCCTATTTGTCCCGATTCGCTGTGTGATTTTGCAATCTCCAATACAGTTTGGTGGATGAGAAACTTGTCTCTCTGCTTCTGTTGGCATTTGACAGGGGATGGATGTGGGGGAGTCGGCCAGACTGGGAGTCAGCTAGGAGCCTCGGAGGCATAGGTGGCCGACAAAGGAGATTCTGCCCAGAGTGAGCCTGAGCCTCTCTGGTCTCTCAGGGACGGGGTTGCACTGGGGCTTCCAGAATTGGCCTCTCCAAGCCTACTTGGCCTCCTGCGACCTGGGCCAACCAAGCCAGCGAAGCCCTCAGCAGATGAGATCCCACACCCTCCACTTTCCGGAAGCCCCCAGAAACTGCCAGTCTCTGGGCTTGGTCTTCCCTCTCAGGGGGAGCTCTCTGGACCACCTCTGCCCCAGGGCAGGGACAGAAGAAATGGATGGGGAAGAGAAGTGTGGGAAAGGCAGAGCCAAAGGCCTAGGAAATGGACTTCCCGTGAGGGAGAGACAACAGGATTTCGGGGGGTTGTCACTTTGTGGGCCATATAGGGATCGAGTAGGGCAACAACTGAAGAATTCCTGCCCTTTGGCCGCGGGCACACAGGTGTTCACCACGGGATTTCTTCTCATCCTCTGCACCTTGGTGGACGTTTGCTCATGAGGGAAATTTCAGTCATAAAGCGCTCTCACTCCGTTCTGCTGGGGCTCATCTTTTAGGGTTACCAGGATGATCTTTTTCTGGGGTACCACGAATGGAACTCAGGGGCACTCCACCACGGAACCACATCCCCAGTCCTTGGCATCCTCTGAGAGGCAGGGGCTCACTGGACTTGCCTGTCACCTTGCCCTCACTCAGGCAGCTTTGCAACTCATGATCCTCCTGCCTCAGCCTCCTGAGCCCCTGGGATTCTAGGTGTAGGTCATCCCGTTGCCTGGGGGTACTCAGGATTCACCTGAGGGTTTCAACTGCACCCACCTGGGGTGTGACTACCTTGGAACAGCAAGATTTCAGCCACACAGAAACCAGCTGTGGAACACAGGCTGTGCTTCCATTCCTCAGAGCCAGTGCAGTGCAAGTTAGAAGGACAAATTCGAAGGAAGTCGATACTGACATAGACCTGGTCAGCAAATCAACTTAAAACGGATCTGCACTGAGCTTTCACAGGTGCATGAAGAATTCTTATCATTGAACAGAAGATCCTTCACTTTCACGGATCCCCTGGCCAATATATTTCACAACCTGGTGATTTTCACAAAAACCACACCTCTAACATTTGCACAAGTCGAGATAGACACACATAGAGTATCTTTTCTTCTTTTCTCTCTCTTTCTCTTTCTCTGATTCTCTCTCTCTCTCTCTCTCTCTCTCTCTCTCACTGTCTCTCCATTTTCTCTCTCTGGTACTGAGTATTGAAGAGCCAACTTTGTGCCAACGGTGGATTAAAGTGGCAGCCTGTCCCTCAGAAAGGCATCCCTATGAAACCTCTCTTTCATCTTTTAACACCACAGAGCCTACCTCCCCCACAAGTGACCCTTGTGCCCTGCCTACCAAGGTCCTTGTTGGGTTTCACTCGTATTTCACGTATCATTCCTTGGGCAGTATTCAGAGCAGTGACGTTGAACCCTTGTCCCTCCAACACTGGGTGCTGGAAAGTTCTTCCTGAATTAGGGCCATGGGAAAGAGCAGTGAAATGATGGAAATGGGTGTGAGATCTCTTCCCGTCCTGATCTTCCCAAATGGAAGCATTTCTTCGAACAAAGCCACCGTCGCCCTCCCTTCAAACCCCAGACGATCGGATCTGGCCAGCACACTGTTTCTGGCTTGGGCATCGGAGTCCAAGGGGAAGCATGGCGAAGGCGAGAATGGGGAGGTTCTCACTAGTTGTGACTCCGAAGGGACGGGAAAAACACTATCCCTAGTCCGGCATGAAAACAATCTCATCTCGGGAAGCTTCTGGTCCTGGCCTTGGAGCTCTTTCTTCCCTCTTGCTAAATCTTGACAAGGGCTTAGGTCCGGGAGACCAGGAAAACCAGGTCCAAACCCCATAGACAGAACACATGGGAATCAAGAGGGATTTCCAGCTGTTGGTTTGGTGGTGTCTTGAGGCTAGGAGGATACCCAGTAGGACAGGGAGCTGAAACACCTCAGGGCGCCTTCCCTGTCTTTGGGCTACTCCCAGTGCAACTCCTCCCGCCCTTGGAAAACTGGCCTAGTAGGAGGAAACCAAAGAGAGCAAAGCCAGATCCCTTTGAACCTAGTTTTTCTGCTATGCTCCTGGATGCTAGCCACACTACACCTCCTTTCTCAGAGACTTTCTGAAAGTTCCTAGTGTTTTCTGGTTTGAGGATGGCTGCGAACTTGCGAAGCTTCAGTTTCAAAGGATAGCAAGAAGTAGGTAGCTTGAGAGAGGCCCGGGGCCCGGTGGGAGCTTTGGGGCCCCGCCTATAATCCCAGCAAGTGCAGAGGCTGCCCCAGGAGGACGGCCGGCTCCGAGCCAGCCTCGGCAACTTGGCAAGGCTCCAAGCAACACATGGAGACCCTGGATGTCAAGAAAGTACAGGACAGGACTGGGGACGTGGCTCAGCGGTCGAGTGGGAATGACGTCCATCCCCCTTATCCAACCCCCCAACCCAAATCCAACCCCCCAGCCCCCAAGCCAAACAGAGCAACAGAGCCGAAGATAGAAAGCAATATTATCCATGGGAGAAGACACGGGTCCTAGTCCTAAGACACAAATATATGGGAAGGAAGAGTCTGAGTTTGGGTCCTTAGGTCAAGTCGGGAAGGGAGGAGGAGGGGGTGTCAGTCGGGATTGGGAGGGGCTAGGGTCCTGGTCTTCCCAGCCCAGCTGTCTGCAGCAGGCGTCTCCCAGTGCTCCAGGGCTGAGGGATTCTAGGTGTACCCAACACAGGCCGTGTTCGTGGGAAAAGTGCATCCCGCCCACATCGTGTCCTCAGGTTGTCCACAGGCCAGCGAGGGCTCCCAGAGAAGGCGAGAGAAGAGAAGCCTGAGCTCAGGCAAACAGAGGCCCCCAGGGATGGCAGACTCTAGGGACACATGGCTCCTGGTGCTTTGCGCTCTCTTGGGCACTCCAACTCTCCCAGCTGGACTTTCTTCCTGGCTTGTCCTGAGACAATGAGGGTTGGGAGGCTATAGAATCTGGGGGGGGGGGGGGGGGTGGGTCGGTGTGTGTGTGTGTGTGTGTGTGTGTGTGTTTGTGTGTGGAGGGGGGGCGATTGTATGTAGTGAGTTCTCTGGGAAAAGCTCAGGGTAGAGAACCTGGCTCTGAGCTTCGAAAGCAGGAGGTCTTCTCTGACTCAGGCCCCTGCCTTTTCCTACAGGTAAAAGGCGGGGCCTCAGGCTGCTGTGGTTTTGATCCAAGGTGAGGGAATTAGGTGCACACCCAGACAGGAAGGCCCGGGATTCCCCGCCCACCCTGGGCTATATCAGGGCTGAGGGGCAGGGCCAGGCCTTCATTGCTAGGAGCCAGGCGAGGAGAGCAGCCCCACTGGAGGGAGCTGCGGGACTTGGAGACACCATGATGGGGAAGCCTAGTGCCCAGGACTCCTTCTCAGCCGGGTGCCCAGAAGCTCAGAGGGCGGCTAGGGAGGCATCTTTGCCCAGCCAGCATGGGTCCTGGCCCTGTGTCGCGCCCAGGGAAGCCCACACCTGCGCCAAGGCTCCAGGATTTCTTGTCATCAAGGCGGAGCAGCCGAGGAGGGGCCCAGCTCTGCCCCGGGGCTGGCCCCAGCCCAATCAGGAGGTGTGTGGCCCTGGCGCCAGGCCTGCCCAGAGCAAAGAGTGCTGCTGGCTGCTGCCTGCCGAGCCAACCACCAAGAAGCACGAAGATTGGCCAGGCATCTTCTTAGACCCCGTGGAAAAGAGGAGGAGGAACTTCCTGGGAGACAACCCAGGCTTCGCCAGAGCCATCACCAGTACCAAGAGGACCTGTAGGAGCAGCAGCGGCCAGTCTGATAATGGTCCACAGCTCAGCAGTGGGCCACAGATGTGCCTGCTCTCAGGGGCGGAAACCAAGCTCACCACCGTGGCCTCCAGGCGAATAGGTCGTGGGACATCATTGGGGAAATTCAGGAAAGCCACTGTGAAGAAAGCGTCAGAGGGACGGATTTCCACGGCCCTGCGCCAAGGCTACTTCAGCCTTTTCCTGGAGGAGTGTCACAAGTTCTCGCGGCCCCAGGAGGCGGTGCAGATGGCCTGGAGCGAGGAGCAGATGGCTTACAACAGCAGCCCCAGCGAGGAGATCTACGTGCGCCTGGCCCTGAAGGTGCTCAGGAAGCTGAGGGGTCTGGTGCCCAGCGTGGTGCCGGGTCTGCACAGGGCAGCCCTGTACAGCCGCCTCCGGGACTACGTGCTGAGCCAGGAGCAGCTCCACGGGCACGGCTACCCCTTCCCCCACCCGCAGAAACCAGGGGCCGCCTTGCTCTTGGGCGCGCTGGACAAGCCCAGGCACGGGGTGAGGATCTGCTGCCGCTGTGGCTCCCAGTACGCCGTGTCCTCCTCGGGCCGCTGTGTCAGCGCCGACCTGTGTCGCTATCACTGGGGACGGCTCCAACACCAACCCGTGGCCGCTGGCTGGGAGAGCCGCTACACCTGCTGCTTTGCGCCTGCGGGCTCCAGGGGCTGTCAGGTGGCCAGGCAACACGTCCGGGATGGCAGGAAGGAAGACCTGCAAGGATTCGTGAGGACTGTGGAGAAACCCTTCAGGGAGGACGCCCACCCAGGAGTCTACGCCCTGGACTGCGAGATGTGCTACACCACACACGGGCTGGAGCTGACGCGCGTCACGGTGGTGGACACCGAGATGCGGGTCGTCTACGACACCTTCGTCAAGCCCAACAACCGGATCGTCGACTACAACACCAGGTTTTCGGGGGTGACCCACGACCACCTGGCCTCCTGCCGCACCAGGCTGCCCCACGTGCAGACTGCCCTGCTGAGCCTGTTCAGCGCCGACACCATCCTTATCGGACACAGCCTC
Source organism: Marmota flaviventris (assembly GCF_047511675.1). Classification (NCBI taxonomy): domain Eukaryota; kingdom Metazoa; phylum Chordata; class Mammalia; order Rodentia; family Sciuridae; genus Marmota; species Marmota flaviventris. The sequence continues at coordinate 30,967 of NW_027287887.1, forward strand.
CAGTGCGACCTGCTAGCCCTGAAGCTCATCCACCACTCCGTGGTGGACACGGCTGTGCTCTTCCCCCATCCCCGCGGCCTCCCCTACAAGTGCTCCTTGCGCAGCCTCGTGGCCCGCTACCTCAGCCGCAGCATCCAGACCAGCGCCAGCGGACACAGCCCTAGGGAGGACGCCAGCGCCTGCATGCACCTAGTGCTCTGGAAGTTGCGAGAAGATTCCGCCCACAAGGACACCCTCGGACCCCTGCCCTCCGTCTGACCCGCTCTCCTGCACCTCTTCTGGCCTGGCCTTGGACTCAGGCCTCCGCCGAAAACTGCAGGCAAACTCCAGAGCCAACCCCCTCCACTTCCTCAAGACACGCGGGGACCGGCCCACGAGGAGACACAACCAAAAGCTCAGACTCACCCCTCGCTGCCCCTTTCCATTGATTCCCCCGTCCCACACCCCTGTCCACTCTGGATACTGCTCTCCACTGCAACTGGCTCCCAGCCAGGTGCCAGGGGCACACCCCACTGCTCCCCCCTCCACCGTGAACCCCCAGAGACCTGAAGGGCTTCTGCTCCTCTGTGTGGAATGCAGGGATGGAGAATGGGTGGAGGCTGGGCTGGGGCAGGGCTTCTTGAGGCCGCCCTCCGGGTTGTGCTTTTGTACTTTGGGATGCTGTGTTGCTTGGAAAGGGAACCTGCCTGACGCTGTCCGCAGTCACCTCCCTCCAGCTGGGGGAGCAAGGCCTCACGGACGCCTTTCCTCCTGGGGCTGGGAACGTTCACCCCCGCCCCATGCCACCCCCGAGAAAGCGGGGTCTCGCCTCTGACAACCCACTGGAGCAGAGCTGAGGAAACACCGCTGCCTGTCCCAGAACTCTCTCATGAACCCACACCAGGAAACAGCTTGTCTTCCTCCTTCTTAGAGAAGCTCCTGGGAGGATTGCCCACAGGGACCTGGAGACCTCCTCGGCCTAGGAACCGCCACTCCCCGTCACAGGAGATCCCCGATCGCCCCAAGTGCCAATGAACTTTGGTTCCAAATGACTCGTGCCCATTTCTTTTCTTTCTTTTCTTTTTTTTTTTTTTTCAATAAAACCCCTCCACTTTCCTTGGTTCCCTCCCATCCCACCCGGCCCGGCCCGTGCCTATTTGTCCCGATTCGCTGTGTGATTTTGCAATCTCCAATACAGTTTGGTGGATGAGAAACTTGTCTCTCTGCTTCTGTTGGCATTTGACAGGGGATGGATGTGGGGGAGTCGGCCAGACTGGGAGTCAGCTAGGAGCCTCGGAGGCATAGGTGGCCGACAAAGGAGATTCTGCCCAGAGTGAGCCTGAGCCTCTCTGGTCTCTCAGGGACGGGGTTGCACTGGGGCTTCCAGAATTGGCCTCTCCAAGCCTACTTGGCCTCCTGCGACCTGGGCCAACCAAGCCAGCGAAGCCCTCAGCAGATGAGATCCCACACCCTCCACTTTCCGGAAGCCCCCAGAAACTGCCAGTCTCTGGGCTTGGTCTTCCCTCTCAGGGGGAGCTCTCTGGACCACCTCTGCCCCAGGGCAGGGACAGAAGAAATGGATGGGGAAGAGAAGTGTGGGAAAGGCAGAGCCAAAGGCCTAGGAAATGGACTTCCCGTGAGGGAGAGACAACAGGATTTCGGGGGGTTGTCACTTTGTGGGCCATATAGGGATCGAGTAGGGCAACAACTGAAGAATTCCTGCCCTTTGGCCGCGGGCACACAGGTGTTCACCACGGGATTTCTTCTCATCCTCTGCACCTTGGTGGACGTTTGCTCATGAGGGAAATTTCAGTCATAAAGCGCTCTCACTCCGTTCTGCTGGGGCTCATCTTTTAGGGTTACCAGGATGATCTTTTTCTGGGGTACCACGAATGGAACTCAGGGGCACTCCACCACGGAACCACATCCCCAGTCCTTGGCATCCTCTGAGAGGCAGGGGCTCACTGGACTTGCCTGTCACCTTGCCCTCACTCAGGCAGCTTTGCAACTCATGATCCTCCTGCCTCAGCCTCCTGAGCCCCTGGGATTCTAGGTGTAGGTCATCCCGTTGCCTGGGGGTACTCAGGATTCACCTGAGGGTTTCAACTGCACCCACCTGGGGTGTGACTACCTTGGAACAGCAAGATTTCAGCCACACAGAAACCAGCTGTGGAACACAGGCTGTGCTTCCATTCCTCAGAGCCAGTGCAGTGCAAGTTAGAAGGACAAATTCGAAGGAAGTCGATACTGACATAGACCTGGTCAGCAAATCAACTTAAAACGGATCTGCACTGAGCTTTCACAGGTGCATGAAGAATTCTTATCATTGAACAGAAGATCCTTCACTTTCACGGATCCCCTGGCCAATATATTTCACAACCTGGTGATTTTCACAAAAACCACACCTCTAACATTTGCACAAGTCGAGATAGACACACATAGAGTATCTTTTCTTCTTTTCTCTCTCTTTCTCTTTCTCTGATTCTCTCTCTCTCTCTCTCTCTCTCTCTCTCTCTCTCTCTCTCTCTCACTGTCTCTCCATTTTCTCTCTCTGGTACTGAGTATTGAAGAGCCAACTTTGTGCCAACGGTGGATTAAAGTGGCAGCCTGTCCCTCAGAAAGGCATCCCTATGAAACCTCTCTTTCATCTTTTAACACCACAGAGCCTACCTCCCCCACAAGTGACCCTTGTGCCCTGCCTACCAAGGTCCTTGTTGGGTTTCACTCGTATTTCACGTATCATTCCTTGGGCAGTATTCAGAGCAGTGACGTTGAACCCTTGTCCCTCCAACACTGGGTGCTGGAAAGTTCTTCCTGAATTAGGGCCATGGGAAAGAGCAGTGAAATGATGGAAATGGGTGTGAGATCTCTTCCCGTCCTGATCTTCCCAAATGGAAGCATTTCTTCGAACAAAGCCACCGTCGCCCTCCCTTCAAACCCCAGACGATCGGATCTGGCCAGCACACTGTTTCTGGCTTGGGCATCGGAGTCCAAGGGGAAGCATGGCGAAGGCGAGAATGGGGAGGTTCTCACTAGTTGTGACTCCGAAGGGACGGGAAAAACACTATCCCTAGTCCGGCATGAAAACAATCTCATCTCGGGAAGCTTCTGGTCCTGGCCTTGGAGCTCTTTCTTCCCTCTTGCTAAATCTTGACAAGGGCTTAGGTCCGGGAGACCAGGAAAACCAGGTCCAAACCCCATAGACAGAACACATGGGAATCAAGAGGGATTTCCAGCTGTTGGTTTGGTGGTGTCTTGAGGCTAGGAGGATACCCAGTAGGACAGGGAGCTGAAACACCTCAGGGCGCCTTCCCTGTCTTTGGGCTACTCCCAGTGCAACTCCTCCCGCCCTTGGAAAACTGGCCTAGTAGGAGGAAACCAAAGAGAGCAAAGCCAGATCCCTTTGAACCTAGTTTTTCTGCTATGCTCCTGGATGCTAGCCACACTACACCTCCTTTCTCAGAGACTTTCTGAAAGTTCCTAGTGTTTTCTGGTTTGAGGATGGCTGCGAACTTGCGAAGCTTCAGTTCCAAAGGATAGCAAGAAGTAGGTAGCTTGAGAGAGGCCCGGGGCCCGGTGGGAGCTTTGGGGCCCCGCCTATAATCCCAGCAAGTGCAGAGGCTGCCCCAGGAGGACGGCCGGCTCCGAGCCAGCCTCGGCAACTTGGCAAGGCTCCAAGCAACACATGGAGACCCTGGATGTCAAGAAAGTACAGGACAGGACTGGGGACGTGGCTCAGCGGTCGAGTGGGAATGACGTCCATCCCCCTTATCCAACCCCCCAACCCAAATCCAACCCCCCAGCCCCCAAGCCAAACAGAGCAACAGAGCCGAAGATAGAAAGCAATATTATCCATGGGAGAAGACACGGGTCCTAGTCCTAAGACACAAATATATGGGAAGGAAGAGTCTGAGTTTGGGTCCTTAGGTCAAGTCGGGAAGGGAGGAGGAGGGGGTGTCAGTCGGGATTGGGAGGGGCTAGGGTCCTGGTCTTCCCAGCCCAGCTGTCTGCAGCAGGCGTCTCCCAGTGCTCCAGGGCTGAGGGATTCTAGGTGTACCCAACACAGGCCGTGTTCGTGGGAAAAGTGCATCCCGCCCACATCGTGTCCTCAGGTTGTCCACAGGCCAGCGAGGGCTCCCAGAGAAGGCGAGAGAAGAGAAGCCTGAGCTCAGGCAAACAGAGGCCCCCAGGGATGGCAGACTCTAGGGACACATGGCTCCTGGTGCTTTGCGCTCTCTTGGGCACTCCAACTCTCCCAGCTGGACTTTCTTCCTGGCTTGTCCTGAGACAATGAGGGTTGGGAGGCTATAGAATCTGGGGGGGGGGGGGGTGGGTCGGTGTGTGTGTGTGTGTGTGTGTGTGTGTGTTTGTGTGTGGAGGGGGGGCGATTGTATGTAGTGAGTTCTCTGGGAAAAGCTCAGGGTAGAGAACCTGGCTCTGAGCTTCGAAAGCAGGAGGTCTTCTCTGACTCAGGCCCCTGCCTTTTCCTACAGGTAAAAGGCGGGGCCTCAGGCTGCTGTGGTTTTGATCCAAGGTGAGGGAATTAGGTGCACACCCAGACAGGAAGGCCCGGGATTCCCCGCCCACCCTGGGCTATATCAGGGCTGAGGGGCAGGGCCAGGCCTTCATTGCTAGGAGCCAGGCGAGGAGAGCAGCCCCACTGGAGGGAGCTGCGGGACTTGGAGACACCATGATGGGGAAGCCTAGTGCCCAGGACTCCTTCTCAGCCGGGTGCCCAGAAGCTCAGAGGGCGGCTAGGGAGGCATCTTTGCCCAGCCAGCATGGGTCCTGGCCCTGTGTCGCGCCCAGGGAAGCCCACACCTGCGCCAAGGCTCCAGGATTTCTTGTCATCAAGGCGGAGCAGCCGAGGAGGGGCCCAGCTCTGCCCCGGGGCTGGCCCCAGCCCAATCAGGAGGTGTGTGGCCCTGGCGCCAGGCCTGCCCAGAGCAAAGAGTGCTGCTGGCTGCTGCCTGCCGAGCCAACCACCAAGAAGCACGAAGATTGGCCAGGCATCTTCTTAGACCCCGTGGAAAAGAGGAGGAGGAACTTCCTGGGAGACAACCCAGGCTTCGCCAGAGCCATCACCAGTACCAAGAGGACCTGTAGGAGCAGCAGCGGCCAGTCTGATAATGGTCCACAGCTCAGCAGTGGGCCACAGATGTGCCTGCTCTCAGGGGCGGAAACCAAGCTCACCACCGTGGCCTCCAGGCGAATAGGTCGTGGGACATCATTGGGGAAATTCAGGAAAGCCACTGTGAAGAAAGCGTCAGAGGGACGGATTTCCACGGCCCTGCGCCAAGGCTACTTCAGCCTTTTCCTGGAGGAGTGTCACAAGTTCTCGCGGCCCCAAGAGGCGGTGCAGATGGCCTGGAGCGAGGAGCAGATGGCTTACAACAGCAGCCCCAGCGAGGAGATCTACGTGCGCCTGGCCCTGAAGGTGCTCAGGAAGCTGAGGGGTCTGGTGCCCAGCGTGGTGCCGGGTCTGCACAGGGCAGCCCTGTACAGCCGCCTCCGGGACTACGTGCTGAGCCAGGAGCAGCTCCACGGGCACGGCTACCCCTTCCCCCACCCGCAGAAACCAGGGGCCGCCTTGCTCTTGGGCGCGCTGGACAAGCCCAGGCACGGGGTGAGGATCTGCTGCCGCTGTGGCTCCCAGTACGCCGTGTCCTCCTCGGGCCGCTGTGTCAGCGCCGACCTGTGTCGCTATCACTGGGGACGGCTCCAACACCAACCCGTGGCCGCTGGCTGGGAGAGCCGCTACACCTGCTGCTTTGCGCCTGCGGGCTCCAGGGGCTGTCAGGTGGCCAGGCAACACGTCCGGGATGGCAGGAAGGAAGACCTGCAAGGATTCGTGAGGACTGTGGAGAAACCCTTCAGGGAGGACGCCCACCCAGGAGTCTACGCCCTGGACTGCGAGATGTGCTACACCACACACGGGCTGGAGCTGACGCGCGTCACGGTGGTGGACACCGAGATGCGGGTCGTCTACGACACCTTCGTCAAGCCCAACAACCGGATCGTCGACTACAACACCAGGTTTTCGGGGGTGACCCACGACCACCTGGCCTCCTGCCGCACCAGGCTGCCCCACGTGCAGACTGCCCTGCTGAGCCTGTTCAGCGCCGACACCATCCTTATCGGACACAGCCTCCAGTGCGACCTGCTAGCCCTGAAGCTCATCCACCACTCCGTGGTGGACACGGCTGTGCTCTTCCCCCATCCCCGCGGCCTCCCCTACAAGTGCTCCTTGCGCAGCCTCGTGGCCCGCTACCTCAGCCGCAGCATCCAGACCAGCGCCAGCGGACACAGCCCTAGGGAGGACGCCAGCGCCTGCATGCACCTAGTGCTCTGGAAGTTGCGAGAAGATTCCGCCCACAAGGACACCCTCGGACCCCTGCCCTCCGTCTGACCCGCTCTCCTGCACCTCTTCTGGCCTGGCCTTGGACTCAGGCCTCCGCCGAAAACTGCAGGCAAACTCCAGAGCCAACCCCCTCCACTTCCTCAAGACACGCGGGGACCGGCCCACGAGGAGACACAACCAAAAGCTCAGACTCACCCCTCGCTGCCCCTTTCCATTGATTCCCCCGTCCCACACCCCTGTCCACTCTGGATACTGCTCTCCACTGCAACTGGCTCCCAGCCAGGTGCCAGGGGCACACCCCACTGCTCCCCCCTCCACCGTGAACCCCCAGAGACCTGAAGGGCTTCTGCTCCTCTGTGTGGAATGCAGGGATGGAGAATGGGTGGAGGCTGGGCTGGGGCAGGGCTTCTTGAGGCCGCCCTCCGGGTTGTGCTTTTGTACTTTGGGATGCTGTGTTGCTTGGAAAGGGAACCTGCCTGACGCTGTCCGCAGTCACCTCCCTCCAGCTGGGGGAGCAAGGCCTCACGGACGCCTTTCCTCCTGGGGCTGGGAACGTTCACCCCCGCCCCATGCCACCCCCGAGAAAGCGGGGTCTCGCCTCTGACAACCCACTGGAGCAGAGCTGAGGAAACACCGCTGCCTGTCCCAGAACTCTCTCATGAACCCACACCAGGAAACAGCTTGTCTTCCTCCTTCTTAGAGAAGCTCCTGGGAGGATTGCCCACAGGGACCTGGAGACCTCCTCGGCCTAGGAACCGCCACTCCCCGTCACAGGAGATCCCCGATCGCCCCAAGTGCCAATGAACTTTGGTTCCAAATGACTCGTGCCCATTTCTTTTCTTTCTTTTCTTTTTTTTTTTTTTCAATAAAACCCCTCCACTTTCCTTGGTTCCCTCCCATCCCACCCGGCCCGGCCCGTGCCTATTTGTCCCGATTCGCTGTGTGATTTTGCAATCTCCAATACAGTTTGGTGGATGAGAAACTTGTCTCTCTGCTTCTGTTGGCATTTGACAGGGGATGGATGTGGGGGAGTCGGCCAGACTGGGAGTCAGCTAGGAGCCTCGGAGGCATAGGTGGCCGACAAAGGAGATTCTGCCCAGAGTGAGCCTGAGCCTCTCTGGTCTCTCAGGGACGGGGTTGCACTGGGGCTTCCAGAATTGGCCTCTCCAAGCCTACTTGGCCTCCTGCGACCTGGGCCAACCAAGCCAGCGAAGCCCTCAGCAGATGAGATCCCACACCCTCCACTTTCCGGAAGCCCCCAGAAACTGCCAGTCTCTGGGCTTGGTCTTCCCTCTCAGGGGGAGCTCTCTGGACCACCTCTGCCCCAGGGCAGGGACAGAAGAAATGGATGGGGAAGAGAAGTGTGGGAAAGGCAGAGCCAAAGGCCTAGGAAATGGACTTCCCGTGAGGGAGAGACAACAGGATTTCGGGGGGTTGTCACTTTGTGGGCCATATAGGGATCGAGTAGGGCAACAACTGAAGAATTCCTGCCCTTTGGCCGCGGCACACAGGTGTTCACCACGGGATTTCTTCTCATCCTCTGCACCTTGGTGGACGTTTGCTCATGAGGGAAATTTCAGTCATAAAGCGCTCTCACTCCGTTCTGCTGGGGCTCATCTTTTAGGGTTACCAGGATGATCTTTTTCTGGGGTACCACGAATGGAACTCAGGGGCACTCCACCACGGAACCACATCCCCAGTCCTTGGCATCCTCTGAGAGGCAGGGGCTCACTGGACTTGCCCTGTCACCTTGCCCTCACTCAGGCAGCTTTGCAACTCATGATCCTCCTGCCTCAGCCTCCTGAGCCCCTGGGATTCTAGGTGTAGGTCATCCGTTGCCTGGGGTACTCAGGATTCACCTGAGGGTTTCAACTGCACCCACCTGGGGTGTGACTACCTTGGAACAGCAAGATTTCAGCCACACAGAAACCAGCTGTGGAACACAGGCTGTGCTTCCATTCCTCAGAGCCAGTGCAGTGCAAGTTAGAAGGACAAATTCGAAGGAAGTCGATACTGACATAGACCTGGTCAGCAAATCAACTTAAAACGGATCTGCACTGAGCTTTCACAGGTGCATGAAGAATTCTTATCATTGAACAGAAGATCCTTCACTTTCACGGATCCCCTGGCCAATTATATTTCACAACCTGGTGATTTTCACAAAAACCACACCTCTAACATTTGCACAAGTCGAGATAGACACACATAGAGTATCTTTTCTTCTTTTCTCTCTCTTTCTCTTTCTCTGATTCTCTCTCTCTCTCTCACTGTCTCTCCATTTTCTCTCTCTGGTACTGAGTATTGAAGAGCCAACTTTGTGCCAACGGTGGATTAAAGTGGCAGCCTGTCCCTCAGAAAGGCATCCCTATGAAACCTCTCTTTCATCTTTTAACACCACAGAGCCTACCTCCCCCACAAGTGACCCTTGTGCCCTGCCTACCAAGGTCCTTGTTGGGTTTCACTCGTATTTCACGTATCATTCCTTGGGCAGTATTCAGAGCAGTGACGTTGAACCCTTGTCCCTCCAACACTGGGTGCTGGAAAGTTCTTCCTGAATTAGGGCCATGGGAAAGAGCAGTGAAATGATGGAAATGGGTGTGAGATCTCTTCCCGTCCTGATCTTCCCAAATGGAAGCATTTTCTTCGAACAAAGCCACCGTCGCCCTCCCTTCAAACCCCAGACGATCGGATCTGGCCAGCACACTGTTTCTGGCTTGGGCATCGGAGTCCAAGGGGAAGCATGGCGAAGGCGAGAATGGGGAGGTTCTCACTAGTTGTGACTCCGAAGGGACGGGAAAAACACTATCCCTAGTCCGGCATGAAAAACAATCTCATCTCGGGAAGCTTCTGGTCCTGGCCTTGGAGCTCTTTCTTCCCTCTTGCTAAATCTTGACAAGGGCTTAGGTCCGGGAGACCAGGAAAACCAGGTCCAAACCCCATAGACAGAACACATGGGAATCAAGAGGGATTTCCAGCTGTTGGTTTGGTGGTGTCTTGAGGCTAGGAGGATACCCAGTAGGACAGGGAGCTGAAACACCTCAGGGCGCCTTCCCTGTCTTTGGGCTACTCCCAGTGCAACTCCTCCCGCCCTTGGAAAACTGGCCTAGTAGGAGGAAACCAAAGAGAGCAAAGCCAGATCCCTTTGAACCTAGTTTTTCTGCTATGCTCCTGGATGCTAGCCACACTACACCTCCTTTCTCAGAGACTTTCTGAAAGTTCCTAGTGTTTTCTGGTTTGAGGATGGCTGCGAACTTGCGAAGCTTCAGTTTCAAAGGATAGCAAGAAGTAGGTAGCTTGAGAGAGGCCCGGGGCCCGGTGGGAGCTTTGGGGCCCCGCCTATAATCCCAGCAAGTGCAGAGGCTGCCCCAGGAGGACGGCCGGCTCCGAGCCAGCCTCGGCAACTTGGCAAGGCTCCAAGCAACACATGGAGACCCTGGATGTCAAGAAAGTACAGGACAGGACTGGGGACGTGGCTCAGCGGTCGAGTGGGAATGACGTCCATCCCCCTTATCCAACCCCCCAACCCAAATCCAACCCCCCAGCCCCCAAGCCAAACAGAGCAACAGAGCCGAAGATAGAAAGCAATATTATCCATGGGAGAAGACACGGGTCCTAGTCCTAAGACACAAATATATGGGAAGGAAGAGTCTGAGTTTGGGTCCTTAGGTCAAGTCGGGAAGGGAGGAGGAGGGGGTGTCAGTCGGGATTGGGAGGGGCTAGGGTCCTGGTCTTCCCAGCCCAGCTGTCTGCAGCAGGCGTCTCCCAGTGCTCCAGGGCTGAGGGATTCTAGGTGTACCCAACACAGGCCGTGTTCGTGGGAAAAGTGCATCCCGCCCACATCGTGTCCTCAGGTTGTCCACAGGCCAGCGAGGGCTCCCAGAGAAGGCGAGAGAAGAGAAGCCTGAGCTCAGGCAAACAGAGGCCCCCAGGGATGGCAGACTCTAGGGACACATGGCTCCTGGTGCTTTGCGCTCTCTTGGGCACTCCAACTCTCCCAGCTGGACTTTCTTCCTGGCTTGTCCTGAGACAATGAGGGTTGGGAGGCTATAGAATCTGGGGGGGGGGGGGGGGGGTGGGTCGGTGTGTGTGTGTGTGTGTGTGTGTGTGTGTGTTTGTGTGTGGAGGGGGGGCGATTGTATGTAGTGAGTTCTCTGGGAAAAGCTCAGGGTAGAGAACCTGGCTCTGAGCTTCGAAAGCAGGAGGTCTTCTCTGACTCAGGCCCCTGCCTTTTCCTACAGGTAAAAGGCGGGGCCTCAGGCTGCTGTGGTTTTGATCCAAGGTGAGGGAATTAGGTGCACACCCAGACAGGAAGGCCCGGGATTCCCCGCCCACCCTGGGCTATATCAGGGCTGAGGGGCAGGGCCAGGCCTTCATTGCTAGGAGCCAGGCGAGGAGAGCAGCCCCACTGGAGGGAGCTGCGGGACTTGGAGACACCATGATGGGGAAGCCTAGTGCCCAGGACTCCTTCTCAGCCGGGGTGCCCAGAAGCTCAGAGGGCGGCTAG